>NC_085874.1:942500-945000 GCF_034702125.1 Engraulis encrasicolus | reverse complement strand
ATTATTTATGCCGTCCAATTCTCAAAATGTCAGATTTAGTCTTCATGTTAACATGTAAAAAACCTTTTTTATTTTTGGATAAAATATTTACGAATATTTGTTCACTGTTATTATTATAATATGACAAAAATGTTTAGAAGCCTATTATGCTTTAATTATACAATTATACATTAAGTCGGGAATGTTGTGTACGTCATATGACCAGCATCATAAAATGTCATCTTTGGAGGGAAATGTGAAGACCTTTTGGTAAGTTTTAAGTTCACCTCTTCAATATTCATCAATACTTCTCTATGGTCTTACAAAGGGTTAAATGTCTGTCAACTGTGTTGTCAACATATTCATAAGAACCTGATTTAGAAATTATATTATACAAACATACAGATAAAGCTTATAAAAGCACCAAACTCTAAAAATGGCAGAAATGTCAACCTGTGTTAGCGTCAACTGTGTTACTCATCAGCTAAGACGGTTATTACAGTTGTTATACATAGCTGTTATGAAAAGGTATGTTTTGTCACTTAAAAATACTTATTAGTGGGCGTAAGCACTTTCGTACAAAAGCATTTTCAAATGAGTAGTGTTTTTATATAGGTGACGTAACATTTGTCTGTAACATGGTTGACAAAATAAACAAGCAAATGTTCATTTTCATTGAAATATTTTTTAAGTAATTTAAGATTAAGCTTGATAATAAGTTTGTTTGGAAACCTAAGGGTGTCTACCATGGAAACATCTAGGTTAAAAAGAACCCCTTATATTTTGCTTCACATAAAATGTACCGCTATAGAATGTGTGTCCTTCCATAAATGTAGAGAAAACTGCTGCAGTTGAATCCTTTCAAATCACCAAAGCAGATTTGATTCTCATATGACTGTACATACCCATAAATCCTTAAAACATTATCAGACTGGCCAACCGTATCTCACTCATTTCGTGAAATATTCACGAAAAAAAAAGATTAATTTTCGTGGTGCATTCACGTTATTGCCCGTTTTTCGTGGTAGGGCAACGAAACGCTGCCTATTCACTTGAATTGCCCGACTGTTGCCTAGCGACCCACTAGTTTGATGCCCTTTCGGTAGCCTACCGTCACATGGTAATCAAACATTTCAAACAAGCAATTTAGGGTTAGGTTTAGGGTCAAGGTTAGGGTTAAGGTTAGGGTTAGGGTTAGGTTTAGGGTTAAGTAGGGTTAAGGTTAGGGTTAGGTTTAGGTTTAGGTTTAGGGGACATAAGGCGTAAGTACCGAAAGGGCGTCGAATTAGTGAGTCCCGAGTGTATCAGCAGTGTTCTGTCAGCACCCCCTCCCCGCCCCTGCAGACGCTTGGATAACCATAGCAGCAGTGGGGCAATTCAAGTGAATAGGCAGCGTTTCGTTGCCCTACCACGAAAAACGGGCAATAACGTGAATGCACCACGAAAATTAATCTATTTTTTTCGTGAAGACTTTACGAAAGGCGTGAGATAGGGCTCTGAAATTTCACAATCTATACTGTACACATAATTCAAAATGCCAACTTGAGCCTCATATATGGGACACAGGCTATGCACAGTATCTCAGGGAAATGCATTAGCATGTTGGATCGACCTTAATCAAGGTTTTTATTTAATCATATCAATATTATTAACCCAACAGTGACAAAGTGCATACTGCACTAACGTACGTGTGTGTGTGTGTGTGTGTGTGTGTGTGTGTGTGTGTGTGTGTGTGTGTGTGTGTGTGTGTGTGTGTGTGTGTGTGTGTGTGTGTGTGTGTGTGTAAAGGTGGGTCTGCTCAGTGCTGTGTCCATGATCGTGGGGACAATGATCGGTTCTGGGATCTTCATCTCTCCCAAAGCCGTGCTGCAGGGCACTGGAACGGTGGGACTGAGCCTGGGTGTCTGGGCTGCATGCGGAATACTGGCTACACTCGGTCAGTGTGTGTATGCACCATGTGTAATGTGAGGACCATATGTGAGGATATTTTTGTTGGTTCTCACAGCCTAAATCTTTTCCTCAGTTGTTTTGTTGTTGGTGAAAACATTTGTTTACTGGCAGGTTAGGGTTAGGGATTGTTTTGGTTAGGGAACAATTTTAGCATTTGCTAGTTTTGTTATATGGGAGTCAATGGAATGCCCTCACAAAGAGAGTAATGCACACACACGCACGCGTGTGAGTGCGTGTGTGCGTGCGCGCGCATGCCTGTGTGTACATGGATTTCACAAACATCCCGCTGTGTGCAGCAGAACAATTTTGAAATGCTATGTTGCTCTGTGTTTAACATTGGAAGTCTCATTGGAGTAGTGTAGTGCGTAGTTAGAATCTGTTTTGTAGTCGCCTGGATGTTGTAGCTGTTTCCGTGGTTTCTGTACTACCGACTTCATTTTGGGAGAACATGTGTACATCAGAATCGTTTTATATGGTCTGTATTAAGTTATAATGTATTACGCCAATCACATGTGAGCACAACGTTTGAGTGACAGCAGCTTCTAAAAAATCAGAGGCTGTGCCCGATCCC
>NC_085874.1:927500-937500 GCF_034702125.1 Engraulis encrasicolus | reverse complement strand
AAGTATATTTCAGATCGTTACTTTTGAACCGTAGGTTCAATTTTCAAAAACTTGGTATCACTGGAATCCTTGGACTGAGACGAATCCAATGCGCCCTATGACGTCATTTTCCGCCAGGATAGTTTTCCCGCCATTTTGAATTTTGTAAAAATCAATAAAAATGGCGCCCCGCCCACAATTTTTGACCGATCGTCACGAAAATTGTTTGACTGCATCCTCGGACTGACATACGTCTACCCTAATCAAATTTGGCGGCGAAGACTTTCGTTTCTGTTCCCTGTAAAATACAAAAAGTTCCCGGTTTTCGTTTTTGTTCCTTGAACCGGTTCAAAGCCCTGGTTTTAACTGGATGTGCCGTTTCAAATTAAAAAAGGACGTTGTGCATGTCCTTACTTGTTTTTGCTGCGCAGGTGGTTTAAATGTTCATTAGGAGAATCGGTGTCTGTCTCCGTGCCATCAGCTCCACGAGCTATTTTTTAAAATGCAACGCTTGTCAGTCTGTCTCTCGCTCTCGCTCTCGCTCCCTCTCTTTCTCCGCCGCAATTCATCACCGGTAACATTGTGCGTAAGCAGCTATAATTAGCCCTGTGTTATTCAACTATTCTCAGCCGGACACTATGTTGCCCGCAATGCATTCTTCAAAGATATTCCGACTGATACAAGCGGCACCAGCGAAAGTACAGAAGGGGAGAGCTTTGTCTCGTTGCGTTTCAAAAGAGAAAACAGATGTCACTCAGCTTTCAATGGAAATTAAATTCCAACGTTCATTTATAATGATGTCTGCCGTTCATGACACATAATGTGAACTAATTCACGTTCAAGTTCTTTATTAAAAAATGTGTTGCGTTCAGTTCAACGTTCACGAAAAAATGAGCGTGTTCAATGAATGTGGGACAAATATGGGACACAGGCTATGTACAGTATCTCAGGGAAATGCATCAGCATGTTGGATCGACCTTAAGGCCACACCAATTTAATTTGTTGGTTCTCGGATTCGCCTCTTGTATTTTGTATCAAAATGGAAAAAAAAAATCAGTTTCAATACCCCAAAAAATGAAATCGCTAAAAAAACCGAAGACTGCATGTTTTCATGAACGGGGAGGTGTCTCTTTAGTAGTTGGAGGTCATGTGACGTAGAGAACCAATAAAACCACTCCTTTCAACATGCCGATTACGACTAGCGAATCAGGAAACATGTTACATTCAAACATTTACAGACAAACATGCAATGGCAAGTTGAAGCCCCTGTGGGTTAGCAGTAGCAGTGGTGAAATTGCCCTGTGAGCTAATTTTGTGCCTGGTCTATTTGGCTGCCTATAATTCCCTTCCACGCTGTCCTTCTCCATGTCCAGGTGTTTGCCTGTCTTGCACCTTCCTTTGGAGGTCCATATGAGGCTGATATACAGGTGGTATAACCACACGACTAATTTTTTTTTTTTTTGCCCTCTCGCTTCAACTTTTTCCTGAAAAAATCCGAGAACCAACAAATTAAATTGGTGTGGCCTAATCAAGGTTTTTATTTAATCATATCAATATTATTAACCCACCAGTGACAACATGCATACTGCACTAACGTCTGTGTGTGTGTGTTTGCGTGTGTGTGTGTGTGTGTGTGTGTGTGTGTGTGTGTGTGTGTGTGTGTGTGTGTGTGTGTGTGTGTGTGTGTGTGAGCGCGTGCGCGCGTGCGTGCGTGCGTGCGTGCGTGCGTGCGTGCGTGCGTGCGTGCGTGCGTGAGTTATAGGAATCAACTGAACTTCATCACGGAGGAGCTGAAGAATCCTTACAGGTGACATAATTTTTTGTTATATATATAAGGGTGTGTGTGTGTGTGTGTGTGTGTGTGTTTCAAGACAAGTTTCATCCTTTTGACTTTATATCTCACCACAATGTATTTGAAATAAAACAAGCTGTGCATACTGTAGACTCTAAACATTAATTTCCAAATTGCATGAACATGATGGAAATTGCAACAGCTTTTGAATGTGCTGACCACTTTTAGAGGGATCAAAAGTAATTGGACAGTAGGCTTCTCCGCTATCCCCCAGTTAGATGTGTGTTATTCCTTTACTATCCCATCAACAAGATGTAAATAAAATGTCTTAGAGTTCATTTTAAGTGTTTCATTTGCATTTCCATATATTGTTATGCACATCTCTGTTATGCACATCCATATATTGTTATCTCCACGAGAGTCCAGCAGTGACCATCAGTGATGCAAGCAATCATTAGGTTGAAAAATCAAAAGAAACCCATTCGAGAGATGGAGAAACACTGAATGTAATTAATTTAGGTGTTGAGAATATTGTTCAAAAATAATATCAGAGTAACACTACATTCTACAGAGTCTACCGTTAATGCACAGCTTGTTGTGGTGGGATATAAAGAATGGAAAGGATGAAAAGTTGCTGTTCAAATATTTCTGGCCCTAACTATATTTAATTCCGTCCTGTGATCACTTGTGGTTTGATGCTAATGCTCCCATTTACTTCCACTGATTATGCTAAGCTATGCTAATAATTCTGATACCAATAAATCTAAGTACTGAACACACTGAGAAGAAAATTATATGCCATTCATGAACAATGCTCGGAAATACTGTGCTGCAAATATGTGAAAAATCAAAAAAGGGTGGACTGTTCCTTTAAAGGGACACTGTGCAGGAAATGGTCAAAAAAGGTACTGCAACTATGCTGCTCATTGAAACTGGGCTGCCTATTGCCAAATTTGATCTTTACATGAAAGTGTACTGAGTAATAAACAAATATTTTCTAGTATGGTCCAAGTAGAGTCATTTTTGCAGTGAAAAATTACTATTTTTGGAAATTCAAAATGGCGGACCATGGAGAAGATCCCCCTTTTCATTAATGAAAAGTGCAATTTTTCCAGTCATAATGAATACTTAGAATTTGATGCTGGTGGTAAGTATTCATGAAAAAGGTAACATTAGTGAATGGGCAGCATGAATTCTGGAAATAAACAACTAAAAATCTCACACAGTGTCCCTTTAATTTCACATTATAACATCATGTTCTACTCACCCTTGTAACATGTGTCATTCAGAGCTCTGCCAAAGACATTCGGTTTGGTTATATCCATGAAACAGCTTGCTATTGGGCCATTTTTTGCAGGCACAACATACGTATGTTTTCAATTTATTCAATACTGTACGCTTCCACTCATAACACGTAGGTGGATTGCTTGTTTGGAAACTGTGATGTGACGTCACATCCACCTTCACCAGACTTAAAAAAAAACCTGTATTCCCAGGTCAGAGTCTTCCTGCTGCTAAATCAAGACATTCCCAATGTCTCAACTGTAGCCTACTCTGCACTCAACTGTAGTCAGTCTACCCTACCTGCAGGTCATTGGCATCTTTATTTGCCACACGTACGTGCCTACCTACATGCCAGGCACTCAGCTTCATAGAGATCACGACCCTTTCGAAAACCCCACATTTTTTTCTTCAACTCCTCCGTGAACGTGCATCTGCGTTAAGGTATTCCAGATGGCATATGTGCTTTCGTTTGTAAACACTCTGGGTAGACAGGCTAGCTCATCCTACTTCCTTCACACACAAAATATGACTTAAGTGACTAGATTTGAGGAGAAGGGTGTGAGTAATTTGCAAACGAAACCTGGAATGGAATGGAGTGGCAATTCTATTGACACTGTTCTGTATGTATCATGTTTGAAGGAGCCAGAAAAAACTCCCGGAAGATTTAGAAATTCCCCAAGGACATTTTTTAGGTCTCAAAAGTAGGACATGTCAAGGAAAAACAGGATGTCTAAGCTTAGTCACCCTAGTCACACACACCTTTGTGTGTGTGTGTGCGCGCGTAGGAACCGGCCTCTGTCTATACTAATAGATTCTGCTTGTGTGTGTGTGTGTGTGTGTGTGTGTGTGTGTGTGTGTGTGTGTGTGTGTGTGTGTGTGTGTGTGTGTGTGTGTGTGTGTGTGTAGGAACCTGCCTCTGTCTATCCTAATAGGTATTCCGCTGGTGTCGGTGTGTTATGTGATGGTTAATGTCGCCTACTTTACCGTCATGACGCCTGCTGAACTCCTACAGTCATCTGCTGTCGCCGTGGTGAGTATTACCATGACAACACCTCTCCTATTTTCTCTCCTCATCCCCCCCTCATCCTCCTCTGTAATGTGAGCAGACTGTATGGACCAGCCTATAGCAGACATCATTTTGGCTGGGAGTGCCTCAGATGCTTCCTAACACTAACAGCATTTAAGCTACAGTGCTGGCCAAAAGTATTGGCACCCCTTCAATTCTGTCAGATAATACTCAATTTCTTCCAGAAAATGATTGCAATCACACATTCTTTGTTATTAATATCTTCATTTGTTTGTCTTGCAATGAAAAAACACAAAAGAGAATGAAAAAAAAGTCAAATGAATGACCATTTTACACAAAACTCCAAAAATGGGTCGGACAGAAGTATTGACACCCTCAGCCTAATACTTGGTAGCACAACCTTTAGACAAAATAACTGCGAACAACCACTTCTGATAACCATCAATGACTTTCCAACAACGCTCTGCTGGAATTTTAGATCATCCTTGAGGTCACCAGAGATATACATATCTTTGATTAAACAAGGTGAACTCATTATGTAGCTATATGAAAAACATTATGTAGCTATATGTTTTCTTTTCATACATGGGGAAATAATGTATGTAATCAAATTTAAAATGATAATCAAAGGTAGTCAGTGTAGTCAGGCAGTTCAGTGTAGTCTGAATTCATGTTTACAACCATTGTTTTTCATGCCAATCAAATGACTTTTGTTTGAAATGTTTTGTCTATTTCAATTGCTTATGCACAATGAAATGTGTCCACCTCAGCCCACCTCTTCCATTATGACAAAGCTATACACAGATAAGCCTGTATGCCTGAATGTACCTTCATCTAATATGAATATCTAGTTTTGGGAAGTTATTGTCTGCTGATTTTATTGCCTTGCTTAGATTGAATCCTTGAACGGTAGAAAGGTGAAAGGTGGAACAAAAGACAGGTTGATGTCATTGTGAAATATTTACTTTCTTGATAGTTAGGCTATTCCCAATCATTATCAAGCTCCTCCTCCTCAGTGATTTGTCCACTACATGTTTAGACACTACATAACACCATGCACTACATTGTACTTTTGCTGCAGATGTAGCGAAAGCAATGGAGTTGTTTTGCAGTGATGAGTCCTAGTCATAGAGTCTTTGCTATCTACACCAGAAGCCACACAATGTCATATTGTGCCCCCACATTATCAAGCCAATGTACTGAGGCAGGATCACATACTACTCCACCCTGTCCTCCTGTCAGTCACTGAAACGGGATGGATGAAATTGAATGGGGCATTAGTCCCACTACTCCATAGCTGTCACATTTAAGCAAACAACTCCTTCAAAATCACGGGAGAGGAGGAGAGGTGATTGAGAATAAGTTAACCTAGGGCTCTGACTTCTACTCCAAAGGGCTTGGATAATAAGTGGGACATTCAGAGCACACCCATGACCCTAGTGATGGTCAATATCATGCTGCCTTCCCCTTACTTGCACTTCACCCCCATGGTGTCCCTCACACAACTGTGCTTTTCCCATCCAGTGTGCTCCATCATCTAAGCGTCACATATCACTTGGGTCCCTCACATGGGATTACAACTCACTCATGGGTGTGCCTCCCATGGCGATCACACTTCAGGCACTTTGGTCACTCCATCACGTACAGTAGATAACCTCTAATCCTTCGGATTTGCCCTGATCCCAAACCACAATTCCGTAGAACCAATCAGGATCACTGATTTTTCAGAGATGTGACGTAGTCAAAATGTATGCTGGTGAGAAGTTAAATAAGTGAAAAAGCAGTTCTGTCAGCAACAATGGCTGCTCCAATGAGTCACTTTTCGAATCTGTGAATAGGTAAAGCGCAGCTCAAACAAATGTGACTCAAAATGTGTCAAGTGCAAGGATTTCTTTAAATAAATCCACTCTTTTGGACCTCTATGCCTATGGCATAGCTCCAGATGGAAGTTGATGTGGCCAGCAAAAGGTGGCAGTCTGGTATACAGAGAATAATTTCTGTATCTTTGAATGCAAAGAAAACCAAAGTGATAATTGAGGCCTTCAGGAGGCACACCTACAGGAGGAACACACTTAGCCCCTCTCTAATCCTCCTACTGCATCAACAGAGCTAAAACATTCTCTAGGACAGCCTCCAACCCAGTCCACAGCTCTTTGCCTTGCTGTCCTCTTGGTACAGGTGTGTCAAAGCAAGGACCAAACAACTCAACAAAGGGCCATAACCACATTTCACACACACATGCACAGAATGACCATTCATTGGTATCCCTCAATCCACTGATCTCTTTCCATCTACCTGATGTTCTGCAATAGACTAATTGATACAGCACAACATATTGAACTGAGGTTTGAAGTACCGTAATACAGAATGAACACGAGCCATGTAAAATGGTCGTGTTTGTCGCAGAGTGGGCCACCCCTTCTGTAATATCTACAATGAGCAAGACAATCGATGCAATAGCTTTTGGATGCCCAGAGGCGATTCTAGGCTCAGGTGAGGCCCCAAGCGCAAATGCAAAAGAATGAACATTTGAACCAAAAGCAACACCACTGTAGTACAGTATGGGCTGTTATTCACTATCTAGGGGCTTGGGGGGCCCAAATGGCTGCCTGCCTTGCCTGGTGGCAAGATGCGCCTCTGTGGATACCAATGAGACAAACACCATTCTATTCTATTCTATTCTATTCTATTCTATTCTATTCTATTCTATTCTATTCCAATCTATTCTATTCTATTCTATACTATTCTATACATCAGCTCGCCACTCAATCCTCCTTTATTCATAGATTGAATGAGCACATCAATAAAATTGGCAAACAGTGATTTCCATTGTAAAGTTGTATAAAAAATAATTCTTTTCTCAGGTGAAAGTAGACAGTTCAGTGCAGTTGAAGAGTTCAAATGCAAAACCCCCTAAGTGCCTTTTCAGAAAATAATCTTAATTAATTTTTATTAAATACAAAGCTATCAAAATTGCATATTTTTATTTTATTTATGTTATAACTATTTATATGTATTATCAAGTACATGAATGTAAACCAAACCAACCACAGGGTTCTCTAAAAATATAGAAGTGTAGGTCTTCAGAAATGGAGTTAGGGGGTTTTGCATCTGAACTCTTCAGTTATTGATAGTATTGGTGTTCACAAAGACATCAGACATTATTTTTCTGTGGATCTTGAAAGATTGATCATAATGCTAAAAATCGTTGACAATATGAGGCTCCCTGTTTTAAAAAAGCTGCCAGCCAATTATATAAGCATTTTCTTCAAATCTGACCTTAAATCTGATGACAGAATGGGGTTCCCCATCTATGAAAACTTAAAAATAAGTCTTATTTTCATATTCATACCTTGTTTAGTCAAAAAGAAAAGGGATTGCAAGATTTTAACCTGGTGTCGGCGGCCATATTGGATTTTGCCCGTTTGAGGCATTTCCGTACATTTTTGTGCCCGGTATACAGCATATTTCGATTCGGCACCCTTGAATACCCCTAAATGAGTTGTATACCAAAAATTAACATGATTTGCCTTCAGGACCGTAAATAAGCACATTTTCAGAAATTCTGCCTAGACTGTGAGAAGGTGAAGTTTCCTTCCCTCTTCTCACTGGCTGATTTAGCCTATATTTAAAACTCACAAACGGGGTATTTATGAACATTTGTGTTGACTGAATTGTCGGGACTTTGAGGAGCGAGCGCGCACACCTGCGCTCGCCATGGAACACTTTCTCCGAACTTTGTCATGGCCATAGGCGGAAGCGCGCACTGCCTTTGGAGATTCCATCAATGACTTTTGGGAGGGGAAATGTGTGGGGATTTTGTGTCATGTTCATTATTTGTGATCATGAATGTGTACAGGGGCAATGTTATGTTCTTTGTGGTTATGTTTTGAGTGTTCTGTTTAAACTGGCTGTTTTTGTTTTGCGATGGTCGGAAGGAATTGTGAGACCAATCGCTGGTAGTCATGCAGCGTTAAGTGAGTAATTGAATTAGTGAATAATTGGCTGGCCCTAGGAAATGGGGGTATTTAAGCCGTAGTCAAATCGTTGATGTGAGCGATTTTGATTGAGAAGCACCTGGTAACCAGTAGGAGGTGGCTTCGCGTAAAACTGCTGCATATCAGAGCCATACAGAGGGGAGAGTCGGGCAATCTCCGCCGTGTGCTTAGGCCGACTTCCTCATTAGCAAAATTAGCTGTTTTAGCTTCTCAGTACTGCTCAGCGTTGCGAGTGTTAGTTCCTAGTAGTGGGCGTAGCACACAGCAAATGCAATGCGATGCAATGCAGGGAATATGACAAGACTTGCTGTTCGTAGTAATAACTTCAGATTAACATCACAGATGGTAAAACTGTTGGAATTATCACCACCGAGACAGTTGATGGTTTACATATTTGTGGTGATTACCCCGCAGTATAGTTCGTTAGTCCTTATTTTTGGCTGTTAATGTGGTGGTTCTATGTTGAGTCTATGGAAAGACAGCCGCTTTAGGAACACCCTTATCTCGCTGAAAGGCGGAGCTGCCATTTAATTCCTGGTCCTCCAATCGCGTAACTCTCCCCTCTGTATGGCTCTGCTGCATATCAATAAGGGCGTTCTTGACGGCGTCTTTTTGACGAGGTTGAAAATTTGCTAGGCAGCGAGCATGCTCAGTGTGTCCGCGTGAAGCATCATGGTTAGAATTTGCCGTTCACGACGCAGTTGAAGGGAGTGACCTCTGCGCGGCAGTCGTGTCACATGGCGTTGAACCATCGCGGGAACAAAAGTTTTGTCAAGCAGCTACGCAGTAGCAGAAACCTACTGCGCTGGGCAGAAGACCTCCTCCATGATGTGAGGAATCTGCCGTGATTGGTGTTCATAGCTCATGTGATTCATGTGTGTGTAGTTGAACGTGCTTCATTTTCTACATGCTGAAATGCATTTCATGCTCAAATGCAGCATACTTAGAGTGGCATCATCGATATGTATGGTCGCACAACCCACTTACAACAGTAAAAAAGAGAAACAAACCACCCTGTCGTCACATGCTCCATCTTTGCCACATTAGGAGTGTAGGTGCCGTAGGTTACAAAACCAGTACTATTCTATGGGCCGCCTGCTTGACGGTTAGAGTAGTGGTTGCGCGCCTGACTTCCATTCGTGAGGTCCCCGGTTCGAAACTGCACCGAAACACAGGAGGTCTTTAGTTGCTGATGGTTAATGTGGAAACAGACCCGTTGCGAGCGACTTATCTTGTCCTTTATGTATGAGAGTGCACGAAACAGAGTGGCCTTTGTGGTTGGCGCGCCATGGTAAAGCTACATATTGAACACCTGGGTTCAATCCTCGCAGGATGGGTTGGCGCTGTTAAGTAATTTTAAAACGGTCCTATCTGAATGACGACTTTGGTCCCAAAACACAAAATGAATAGCCTAAAGTGAGCACTAATTAACTGAAGTATTACATGGAAGTGAAGCCAAATCATCACAAATTTAACTAAGAGTTGTACCATGATTCACCGAGTGGTAACCTGTGTCTCTACCTCAAGACCATCCGATTTCTCTTCGAGAGGCAGAGAGTCTCGGATTTCACAAGCATGTGCCGACATTGGTAAGCGCGTCATGGAATTAGTGCCATGATGATTTAATTCCACGAGAGGGCGCCCTGGTACACCCGCTGTCAAAAAAGGTAGATCCACCCACAGACCTATAGATCCACCTTCTTTGCCGCTGTTGAAATCTCGTCGTCCTGATGTGTCCAGCTTGATTGCGACGCAGTTATCCCCTCCTTTTTATGACCAAGCAAATCACGTTTTGATCAAATCTTTTGCTGCGTAGTTGCAAACGAGCCTAATGTAAGCAGAGAATTGTGCTGTAGACTTTGATGCTGCTGAAGTGAAGTAATTTCAAAGAAGACTGTCGTATTTTGTTTGCCAGAAGTG